>NC_056737.1:535679686-535682186 GCF_019279795.1 Protopterus annectens | reverse complement strand
AGTTTGTGGATAACTCAGAATTTGTTTTTCAACATAAGTTTTGGCTGAAGCTGGAAAAGAAGAATCCGCAAGTGAAGCTTGTCTTGTTACAACCCTCCTCTCAGGTCAGGAGGGTTGTGGGATTATTTATTTAAAGACATGGTGATGCAGAGTGAGCTGGAGAATGAAGGATATGTTTCTTGGGGGACCTTATGGATAGATTACAAAAAGAAGTAGAAGAGTCCACCCTTAAGGGTGAAAGTGCAACAGAAAAGAAATCCTATGCAGAAAAAGTGAAAGAGGGTGCAAACTGGATAATAGAAAAGAAAAAAAAGCAGAAAAATGTAAAGCAAAAGTATGTTGTGAGGATTCAAAATAAAGAAGAAAAAGAACTGGATAGGTATGAAGTTTGGGAGAACTTAATGGTCCCTTTGGGTGTAAAAGCTCAATAGTTAAGAACATTTATTCTTATAAACAAAAAGATGTTTTGTGATCTATTTGAAACTGTATGTGAGAGTATTAAAATAACTGCAATTCATGGAACTTGTATGTAATAAAAGCATTTAACAGGGAGATAAAAAGAAAATATATGTGCAATTTAGAAACTGAAGTAGAAAGAGAAACTATGAAAGGACATTTAAAACAATTATGTTAAAGAAGTGATGGATATTGCAAAGGTTTGTGATAGAAGAGGTTTATGGACTGGTGGATGGGACTGTGATATTTTGTTAATGATAGAAAAGGATAAAATTATACATATTCCAAGTATAATGAAAGTTGAAGGAAATATGGTTGTGATAAAATACTGCGGGTAACCTAGAATATGTTTTTCTGAGAAAGGTCACCTGATCAATAACTGTGATAAAAATGTTATTTATAGGAATCTGGGTCATGGTGCAAGAAAGTGTGAAGTGTTACAAATGTAACAAAATTGGGCATTTATGGATGGATTGCAAAATTTAAACTAATAATAAGGAAAGAAAAAAAAAGAGAAGAAACTATCCAAAGTGAGGAAGTGTTAGAGGTAGTGGAAGTAGAAGAAAATTAGAAACAGAAGGCAAAGAAAATATAAAAAGGAGGAAATAGAGGAAGGTTCAATAATAAATGATGAGTAATATATACATTGGGAAATAGTAAAAGATAGGAAAAGAAAATATAAAGGGATAAGTGTGAAAGAAAAAGAAAGGAAATAGATGAGAAAATTATATTTAAAAAAGGGGAAAAGTATAATTTCTAGTAAATTATGAAAAAGAGAGAGTAATCTTAGAGTGCTTTCTGTAAATGTAAACAGTATTAAGAATATAGCGAGAAGGATAGGGGTTTGGCATGGTGCAATAAATGTGATGTAGATATAATTGTATTAGAAGAAACAAGATTCTTAACAAGTGAAGAAAGATTGCAAACAAAATAATTATGGGGGGGCATAATTTGGAATTTGGGAAATGATCAGTGTTCTGAAATAGCTGTGTTTTGTAGAAGTTCAGAGAAAATATTCCATATAAAATTAGTAAGAATGGGAAGATTAGCTGTTGCAGTCCTAAGTTAGAAACAACAAGTGTTTAGTATTATATGCTTATGTCACTTGTAAATAAAGGGATAATTTATTTCAGCAGATTCTAGACTATGTAGTAATAAACATGAATATTATAGTGACAGATGATTTTAACTGTGATTTAAGAAGCAATTTAAAAAAGAAAGGAAAAGAAAGAAAAGTGTTAGAAGTTATGAGATGTGGTCAATTTTTTGGGATAAAAATTCATGGACTTACAGAAGGGGTAGTTACAGAAATTAAGTGGATTACTTACTAGTATCAGAAGGATTAATATAGGAGAAGGAGAGACACTTGTAACATTTGTTATGATCATCTAGCAATATGGCTAGGGATAAATGAAAACAAGGAATGTATAAAAATAGATAAAGGAAAAAAATGTGAAATGAGAAAACATAGTATGAAGAAGGAAAAATGAATAACACAGTTATGGAGTGATCATATTACTATGACAGTATTTTATAAAAATTGATCAGAATGGGTTCAGGCACCTAGGCAGCGAGATATTTCCCTGTGATACATTTGACTGGGGACACATGGCTGAAGTGACATTTAGCTGCAAAGAAATATGGCTGTTTGCAAATTCCTTGTGGGCAAAGAGAAGCATACACTGCCATGCCCACAGTTTCAATAGCCAAACGCACAGGGGGAAAAAAAGTTCATGGCCCCCAAGGGGCCATGAGACAGCAGGCAATATGGCAGGCATCAGCAGCAGGCTGGCCAGAGGGCATGTCAGTAGCAGTAAAAATGCAGTGCACAATGGGCAGTGTCTTTATAGTTAGAGTGTGTGGACCACTACCCCCTTCACAATGTCTAGGGAACATTACCTAAAACATAAACTGGGGCATAGATGTGACTACAGTAGCTTGCAGGATTTCCTCCATGCTGTAGCACACTTCTTCATGTTGTAGTTATACAAGTATGTACTGTACACTGAGCACAACACTCATTACTTCTTTTGTCCCCATCCCC
>NC_056737.1:535664686-535672186 GCF_019279795.1 Protopterus annectens | reverse complement strand
GTATATACAACGCCTTATGGCAATAGCAAGTTCAATTGTTTTTAAGCCTCATAGTCATTTCATTAACAATTGGCAAATTAATCAGCATATGCAGAACAAAAAATATATACAGATACTTCATATTTTAATAACCATAGTACCCCATCCCTTTTGTATATATGGTATGCCTTATTGTATGTCTGCAAATTAGTTATGCTGCGAACCGCTTTTGACAGAAAAAAATATATGTATAGAATATTTACAAAATGTATGTATGTATGCACAAAGAACATGGAAGAAGTATGTATATGTCTGCACCTTCTTCGTTCTTTCTATCCTACTTATAAAAGTGGTCATATTCGTTTGCCACACTTGCCGCTGTGCTGTGTCCAGCTGTGGTTGTTAACATCTTGGTCAACCCTCTATTGTCTGCCTCTAATATGGCCAGGGACCCAAACTATGTGATTTTTCTTTGCTGTTAACCATTTTTTAATATTGTAATAATGGTTTTGTAATATATTACATTTTACTGTATTATAGCTTAGCTCTTCTAATTTTTAACAAGCTACCAATACTAATAGCTCCATTTAGACCTGGAGTTTTGGCCGCATCTAATCTTATCTGCCAAAGCAGTTCTTTGAACTCTAATGATGTTTCCCAGTCACCCCCTCTGGGGTTGATGTTTACCTGTTCTAATACCATAAATTCTATCTTCATTCTTTCACATACTAAGGAGTGTTTATAGAAGGCATTTGTTTCTTTACTTTTACTAATATCGTAAAGGTGTCAGATATTCGCTTTTGCCAGTGTTCTCTCTGTTTTTCCAATGTAAAAACTTTGGCAATACTGACATAAACCAAGATATACTACTCCTTTAGCTTTGCAATTAAAGTACCCAGGAGATTTTATATATATTTTCCTTGACTTCAAATAGAACCCTTTTTTATTCATAATGTTGGGGCACTGCTTGCAACTATTGCATTTAAATGTCCCAATCTTTTGGGTCATTCCACCTTGCCCTACATCAGGGTTTGTTTCCAGTAGTTCCTTCAGGTTTCTATTACGCCTTCTAATAAATTGTGGTTTGCCCCCAAGCAGTTTTTTAAACTCTTCGTTCATAGTAATTATAGGCCAGTATTTGTTAATCGCCCTTTCTACCGCAACACTTTCGTTGCAATTTGTGTGAACAAAAAGGCATTCATTCTCCTTTGATCCATTATCCATTTTCTTACTTTCATATCTACGCTCTTCACCTAATAAAGGGAAGTAGTTTTCTTTTCTTTGACTTCTCACTTCTGTCGTTACTACCTCTATTAACTGTTTTGGGTAGCCTCTTTCTTGGAATAACTTCATTAAAAACAAACATTCGCCTTTCAAACCAGGTTTCCTCACTGCATATTCTTGCTGCTCTAATTACCTGTCCTTTAATAATTCCTTTCCTTTGATATAAAGGATGGTTACTGTTATAGTGCAGGAACATGTTGGAATAACTATCTTTTCGGTAAATCCTGGACATGAAACAATTGTTCTCTGTGTTTTTCCACAAATCCACATCTAGGTATTGTAAATTGTCAGTTTTTATGTTACATGTGAATTTAAGAAAATTAGTACTATTATTAATGTATTCGATAAATTGCTCACATTCTTCCTTGCTGCCCTTCCAAAATGCATATATCATCCAAGTAACGTCGGTAGTGTGTTAGGTGTTCTACCCATTTTGTATTGAATATGTATTTAGACTCCCAATACCCTAACACAATGTTAGCATACGCAGAGGCACAAGGGGTCCCCATAGCTACTCCCTTTTTGCCTAAATAGTTCTCCACAAAAATATACAAAATTGTTACTCAAAATGATTTCCATAAATTCCACAAGTAGTGCTATTATTTTGCCACCTAGCTTAGAATTTTCGGCTAACATTTCATTGAACCATTCCAAGCCAATCTCGTGTGGGATGCTTGGAAATAGTTCAACCACATCCACTGTGACCATATAATTAGTTTCATTAAAAAGTTCTTTTTTGACACTACGCAGAAATTCCCAGGAATCTTTACATAG
This sequence comes from Protopterus annectens, assembly GCF_019279795.1. Classification (NCBI taxonomy): domain Eukaryota; kingdom Metazoa; phylum Chordata; order Ceratodontiformes; family Protopteridae; genus Protopterus; species Protopterus annectens. The sequence goes on along the minus strand of NC_056737.1, from coordinate 535,670,149 downwards.
AAATTTTAAAGTTGTTGTGTACTTTTTTAATATTACATCCACAAATTTTCCTAGTGGTTCAGTAATTCCCTTGGCACCAGCTACAATGGGTCTAAATATTAATGGTTGTAGCCCTTTGTGTACCTTGGGAATACCGAAAATGATGGGGGTAACTGGTTTGGGGACCAACAGATAGTTGAACAACTGTTCGTTTATTGCTCCTTGGTATAAATTGTCCTCTAGCTTGTACTTAATTTTAGCGTATGCAACATTTCTTTCGTTAATAGATACCTGGTTGTATTGCTCATTGTTGTGTAAATGCGAATGTAGGGCAGCTGTATAGTCATGCTGATACATTAATACTACGCCCCCCCCTTTATCAGTTTTCATCACCCTAATACCTTCACTATTTAATTTCTTAATCAGTTGGTAAGATTCCTCAGAAAAGTTACTACTTTCTAAACTCTTTTCCGTATTTTCATTCCGAATTTCTATTTCTACTAATTCCTCGAATGTTTTAATAACTGGGTGAAGTGGGGGGTTCCACGTACTTTTCCTATACAGCTTGTTGTTATCTAGTACTTTGCCTTTCAAATTCACTGCTAAATTCAGTCGCCTTGTATAAAGTTTCAAATCCAATATTGTCTTAGGTACATTGATGGTACTATGTGGCACAAAGTGAAGTCCTTTGGTAAATACTTCAAAAAATAAACTACTAACCTCACTTTCCGTATAGTTAAAAATAGAGAAATTGCCTTCCTTCACTACATTGCAACATAAGTTACGTGTAACACCATTTTCAGGTGTTTCATAGTCTGCTTTATCTATTATTACCTCCTTGGGGGATTCCATCTCCTGGTAAGTGCACTCCCTATTCTGTTCCTCTGTCTCCCCTGGCCATATTGAAAATCCTGTTGGCCTGCCCTAATCTGGTTAGGTAGTGAGTTCTGCTTTTGTGCCAATCTCTCACTTCTTCTTGGTCCCTGGTCATCTCCCCCTTTGTTAAAAACATTGTCCTGTTCATTGTCTACATTGCTATTATAGTTCTGATCTTTTCCCCATCTACTTCTTCCATAAAACTTGTATGCCTGTCCTGTGCTGTACTCGTGTAGGTCACGCTCCAACTTTTTTATTTTTCTATTAACAATCCTAACACAGTGATTATCAATCTCATTAAATGTGGTGTCATAATCCTTTTTTACACTGCTAAACATTGTATCTTTAACAATATTATTATTCAATACATTAACTTCATCAAGCAAAAGTGAGGCTTTAACCTCATAATCCTTAATCATTAACCCCAACATTTCAAGTCCCGTTCTATTGAACAGGGCTACTAGTTCTTCATGTAGTTCACTGCCAGGGCAGCATTGTTAGGAAATTTTACAATGCGTAGTCCCTTAGGGACTCTTTTCACATTCAAACATTCAGTAAGGTAATCTATTTCAAGTTTAGTTGATTTGTATGAATACAATTTATTGTTAAATTCTTTGAGCTTTGTTTCCAAATTACTATTTGAAATTTCGTTAGTGTAAACAGTACCTTGTCCAAAGGAAAACCCTTTGTTAGTCCATTTACTGAAATTGAAACCTCCGTCGGGGCCAGCGGAAGTAGGATGAGTATTTCCTCGTTTACTTCTTACTTGCTGTACAGTTATACGCTCCGCGTTGATGTTAGTGTCCATCTCAACATTTTCCACAGTTCCGTTTGTTGGTTTTGAAGAGATTGAACCACTTGCCGCCAGTAGTTGTTCCTGGTTTGCTGGTATTCCTCTAGTACCTTGGGAACCATTGTTAGTTAGCAGCCCAGTCAGTTGAGAAAGCAGGCACATCACCTGCTTGAATTGCCGCTGCTACCGGACGTCATCCGTTCCTTCCTCGTCGGTTTGCAACAACACTGGTGTGTCACAATATTCCGCACTTGCAGTTCGTTCAGCCATGGATCCTACGTAGCACAAAAGAGATAACCAAACACCAAACTCCTTTTACAGGAACAGCACCAACTGGTAAAATTCAAAAAGTAAGATATCCAGGTGCCAAACCAAAGTGCAGAAATAAAACTTTTATTTTCAGCTTCACCAGTAAAAGCGTTAAAAGCATACAGTAAATCCAAATATCCCGTCAAGCGCTTTCACCCGGGCCCTCCCAGGCTTTATCAAGACATTTAATTCATTTCTAGGCAGATTCTTTTATATTATTTCTGCCCTACTTAATTACTTGATTGATAATCAATTAGTTATAAATTACACTGCATTTAAAGCAAAAGGGTCCTTTTTTGTACTAATACAAACTGATAGTGTTGATTCTTGTTGTATTTTTTATATCATAACCCATCTTTTGTTCATATTAATGTTAAATGCATGTCTAAAATTAAACATTAAATAATTATATAATAATTGTCGTTAAAAAATACATGTTAAAAACCATACATTTTAAAAACCATATTAAACAATGTATATACAACGCCTTATGGCAATAGCAAATTCAATTGTTTTTAAGCCTCATAGTCATTTCATTAACAATTGGCAAATTAATCAGCATATGCAGAACAAAAAATATATACAGATACTTCATATTTTAATAACCATAGTACCCCATCCCTTTTGTATATATGGTATGCCTTATTGTATGTCTGCAAATTAGTTATGCTGCGAACCGCTTTTGACAGAAAAAAATATATGTATAGAATATTTACAAAATGTATGTATGTATGCACAAAGAACATGGAAGAAGTATGTATATGTCTGCACCTTCTTCGTTCTTTCTATCCTACTTATAAAAGTGGTCATATTCGTTTGCCACACTTCGTCGCTGTGCTGTGTCCAGCTGTGGTTGTTAACATCTTGGTCAACCCTCTATTGTCTGCCTCTAATATGGCCAGGGACCCAAACTATGTGATTTTTCTTTGCTGTTAACCATTTTTTAATATTGTAATAATGGTTTTGTAATATATTACATTTTACTGTATTATAGCTTAGCTCTTTTAATTTTTAACAAGCTACCAATACTAATAGCTCCATTTAGACCTGGAGTTTTGGCCGCATCTAATCTTATCTGCCAAAGCAGTTCTTTGAACTCTAATGATGTTTCCCAGTCACCCCCTCTGGGGTTGATGTTTACCTGTTCTAATACCATAAATTCTATCTTCATTCTTTCACATACTAAGGAGTGTTTATAGAAGGCATTTGTTTCTTTACTTTTACTAATATCGTAAAGGTGCTCGTATATTCGTTTTGCCAGTGTTCTCTCTGTTTTTCCAATGTAAAAACTTTGGCAATACTGACATAAACCAAGATATACTACTCCTTTAGCTTTGCAATTGAAGTACCCAGGAGATTTTATATATATTTTCCTTGACTTCAAATAGAACCCTTTTTTATTCATAATGTTGGGGCACTGCTTGCAACTATTGCATTTAAATGTCCCAATCTTTTGGGTCATTCCACCTTGCCCTACATCAGGGTTTGTTTCCAGTAGTTCCTTCAGGTTTCTATTACGCCTTCTAATAAATTGTGGTTTGCCCCCAAGCAGTTTTTTAAACTCTTCGTTCATAGTAATTATAGGCCAGTATTTGTTAATCGCCCTTTCTACCGCAACACTTTCGTTGCAATTTGTGTGAACAAAAAGGCATTCATTCTCCTTTGATCCATTATCCATTTTCTTACTTTCATATACGCTTCACCTAATAAAGGGAAGTAGTTTTCTTTTCTTTGACTTCTCACTTCTGTCGTTACTACCTCTATTAACTGTTTTGGGTAGCCTCTTTCTTGGAATAACTTCATTAAAAACAAACATTCGTCTTCAAACCAGGTTTCCTCACTGCATATTCTTGCTGCTCTAATTACCTGTCCTTTAATAATTCCTTTCCTTTGATATAAAGGATGGTTACTGTTATAGTGCAGGAACATGTTGGAATAACTATCTTTTCGGTAAATCCTGGACATGAAACAATTGTTCTCTGTGTTTTTCCACAAATCCACATCTAGGTATTGTAAATTGTCAGTTTTTATGTTACATGTGAATTTAAGAAAATTAGTACTATTATTAATGTATTCAATAAATTGCTCACATTCTTCCTTGCTGCCCTTCCAAAAAATGCATATATCATCCAAGTAACGTCGGTAGTGTGTTAGGTGTTCTACCCATTTTGTATTGAATATGTATTTAGACTCCCAATACCCTAACACAATGTTAGCATACGCAGAGGCACAAGGGGTCCCCATAGCTACTCCCCTTTTTTGCCTAAATAGTTCTCCACAAAAATATACAAAATTGTTACTCAAAATGATTTCCATAAATTCCACAAGTAGTGCTATTATTTTGCCACCTAGCTTAGAATTTTCGGCTAACATTTCATTGAACCATTCCAAGCCAATCTCGTGCGGGATGCTTGGAAATAGTTCAACCACATCCACTGTGACCATATAATCAGTTTCATTAAAAAGTTCTTTTTTGACACTACGCAGAAATTCCCAGGAATCTTTACATAGAAATTTTAAAGTTGTTGTGTACTTTTTTAATATTACATCCACAAATTTTCCTAGTGGTTCAGTAATTCCCTTGGCACCAGCTACAATGGGTCTAAATATTAATGGTTGTAGCCCTTTGTGTACCTTGGGAATACCGAAATGATGGGGTAACTGGTTTGGGGACCAACAGATAGTTGAACAACTGTTCGTTTATTGCTCCTTGGTATAAATTGTCCTCTAGCTTGTACTTAATTTTAGCGTATGCAACATTTCTTTCGTTAATAGATACCTGGTTGTATTGCTCATTGTTGTGTAAATGCGAATGTAGGGCAGCTGTATAGTCATGCTGATACATTAATACTACGCCCCCCCCTTTATCAGTTTTCATCACCCTAATACCTTCACTATTTAATTTCTTAATCAGTTGGTAAGATTCCTCAGAAAAGTTACTACTTTCTAAACTCTTTTCCGTATTTTCATTCCGAATTTCTATTTCTACTAATTCCTCGAATGTTTTAATAACCGGGAGAAGTGGGGGGTTCCACGTACTTTTCCTATACAGCTTGTTGTTATCTAGTACTTTGCCTTTCAAATTCACTGCTAAATTCAGTCGCCTTGTATAAAGTTTCAAATCCAATATTGTCTTAGGTACATTGATGGTACTATGTGGCACAAAGTGAAGTCCTTTGGTAATTAAATATATATTAAATATATATAGACTGTATTTTATATTCACTTTTATAAACAGCTATATCAGTTGTGAATATATAAATTTATGCATATATTTCTGCACATATATATTTATTTATTTTAATTTATTTTTATTTTTGGTTTAGAAAGTATATAACTTTAAATTAATTAGATCTGTTAGTCATGTGGTTAATTTAAGGTATTTAAAGAGGTGCAGCTGATTGTTTTTTATATACACCTGATGAAGCATTCTGTGAAAGCACTTGTGTGACATTAAAGAAGGCATTGTTTTTTACCACTATCTGAAGACTGAATCATTTGCAATA